>NW_026611717.1:0-2500 GCF_023638135.1 Falco biarmicus
CCCTAACCCTAACCCTAACCCTAACCCTAACCCTAACCCTAACCCTAACCCTAACCCTAACCCTAACCCTAACCCTAACCCTAACCCTAACCCTAACCCTAACCCTAACCCTAACCCTAACCCTAACCCTAACCCTAACCCTAACCCTAACCCTAACCCTAACCCTAACCCTAACCCTAACCCTAACCCTAACCCTAACCCTAACCCTAACCCTAACCCTAACCCTAACCCTAACCCTAACCCTAACCCTAACCCTAACCCTAACCCTAACCCTAACCCTAACCCTAACCCTAACCCTAACCCTAACCCTAACCCTAACCCTAACCCTAACCCTAACCCTAACCCTAACCCTAACCCTAACCCTAACCCTAACCCTAACCCTAACCCTAACCCTACCTAACCCTAACCTAACCCTAACCCTAACCCTAACCCTAACCCTAACCCTAACCCTAACCCTAACCCTAACCCTAACCCTAACCCTAACCCTAACCCTAACCCTAACCCTAACCCTAACCCTAACCCTAACCCTAACCCTAACCCTAACCCTAACCCTAACCCTAACCCTAACCCTAACCCTAACCCTAACCCTAACCCTAACCCTAACCCTAACCCTAACCCTAACCCTAACCCTAACCCTAACCCTAACCCTAACCCTAACCCTAACCCTAACCCTAACCCTAACCCTAACCCTAACCCTAACCCTAACCCTAACCCTAACCCTAACCCTAACCCTAACCCTAACCCTAACCCTAACCCTAACCCTAACCCTAACCCTAACCCTAACCCTAACCCTAACCCTAACCCTAACCCTAACCCTAACCCTAACCCTAACCCTAACCCTAACCCTAACCCTAACCCTAACCCTAACCCTAACCCTAACCCTAACCCTAACCCTAACCCTAACCCTAACCCTAACCCTAACCCTAACCCTAACCCTAACCCTAACCCTAACCCTAACCCTAACCCTAACCCTAACCCTAACCCTAACCCTAACCCTAACCCTAACCCTAACCCTAACCCTAACCCTAACCCTAACCCTAACCCTAACCCTAACCCTAACCCTAACCCTAACCCTAACCCTAACCCTAACCCTAACCCTAACCCTAACCCTAACCCTAACCCTAACCCTAACCCTAACCCTAACCCTAACCCTAACCCTAACCCTAACCCTAACCCTAACCCTAACCCTAACCCTAACCCTAACCCTAACCCTAACCCTAACCCTAACCCTAACCCTAACCCTAACCCTAACCCTAACCCTAACCCTAACCCTAACCCTAACCCTAACCCTAACCCTAACCCTAACCCTAACCCTAACCCTAACCCTAACCCTAACCCTAACCCTAACCCTAACCCTAACCCTAACCCTAACCCTAACCCTAACCCTAACCCTAACCCTAACCCTAACCCTAACCCTAACCCTAACCCTAACCCTAACCCTAACCCTAACCCTAACCCTAACCCTAACCCTAACCCTAACCCTAACCCTAACCCTAACCCTAACCCTAACCCTAACCCTAACCCTAACCCTAACCCTAACCCTAACCCTAACCCTAACCCTAACCCTAACCCTAACCCTAACCCTAACCCTAACCCTAACCCTAACCCTAACCCTAACCCTAACCCTAACCCTAACCCTAACCCTAACCCTAACCCTAACCCTAACCCTAACCCTAACCCTAACCCTAACCCTAACCCTAACCCTAACCCTAACCCTAACCCTAACCCTAACCCTAACCCTAACCCTAACCCTAACCCTAACCCTAACCCTAACCCTAACCCTAACCCTAACCCTAACCCTAACCCTAACCCTAACCCTAACCCTAACCCTAACCCTAACCCTAACCCTAACCCTAACCCTAACCCTAACCCTAACCCTAACCCTAACCCTAACCCTAACCCTAACCCTAACCCTAACCCTAACCCTAACCCTAACCCTAACCCTAACCCTAACCCTAACCCTAACCCTAACCCTAACCCTAACCCTAACCCTAACCCTAACCCTAACCCTAACCCTAACCCTAACCCTAACCCTAACCCTAACCCTAACCCTAACCCTAACCCTAACCCTAACCCTAACCCTAACCCTAACCCTAACCCTAACCCTAACCCTAACCCTAACCCTAACCCTAACCCTAACCCTAACCCTAACCCTAACCCTAACCCTAACCCTAACCCTAACCCTAACCCTAACCCTAACCCTAACCCTAACCCTAACCCTAACCCTAACCCTAACCCTAACCCTAACCCTAACCCTAACCCTAACCCTAACCCTAACCCTAACCCTAACCCTAACCCTAACCCTAACCCTAACCCTAACCCTAACCCTAACCCTAACCCTAACCCTAACCCTAACCCTAACCCTAACCCTAACCCTAACCCTAACCCTAACCCTAACCCTAACCCTAACCCTAACCCTAACCCTAACCCTAACCCTAACCCTAACCCTAACCCTAACCCTAACCCTAACCCTAACCCTAACCCTAACCCTAACCCTAAC